>NC_054468.1:15803754-15833754 GCF_017639515.1 Carcharodon carcharias | reverse complement strand
AACAGTAACGTTCGAAAGAGAATTGGATAATTACAGAGATAAAAACAAAAAAACTGCGGATGCTGGAAATCCAAAACAAAAACAGAATTACCTGGAAAAACTCAGCAGGTCTGGCAGCATCGGCGGAGAAGAAAAGAGTTGACGTTTCGAGTCCTCATGACCCTTCGACAGAACTTGAGTTCGAGTCCAGGAAAGAGGTGAAATATAAGCTGGTTTAAGGTGTGTGTGTGGGGGGGGCGGAGAGATAGAGAGACAGAGAGGTGGGGTTGGGGGGGGGGGGTGCGGTGTGGTTGTAGGGACAAACAAGCGGTGATAGAAGCAGATCATCAATTACGTCAGGGGGGGAAAAATTTGCAGGTCTGTGGGGGGAGAGGGCAGGGAAGTGGGAGGAATGGGATCGGTGTATCAAAGACACGGGCCAGAATTTTCCTTCATCGGGGCAGGGATGGGAGGTGGGGGGGGTGGTTGGGGGTGTTGGGGTTTGGGGGGGGGGGGGGGGGGGGGGTGGGGGGGGGAGAGGGACGTGGTGGGGGGGAGGGGGTGGTGTTGGGGGGGGTGGTCGCGGGAGCTGACTGCCACCCGCCATCGGCTCCACACCGTGATTTCACGATGGCCGGGCCGGTTGAAGCCAGCCCAGCATGGGTCACGAGTGGCAGGGCTTGAGTGCTGCCTGTGTGGGCGAGGGGTGGGGGGGAGGGGGTGGTGGAGGGAGAGCTGCGGGCCTGACCCGCAGTTAACGCATGCGCCAGACGGAGCACGGAGCTGCGTCCGGGAGATTGAAGTGCTTTTTAAAAAACGTTAACCAAGACGGTAGAAAAAATTAAGGAAACGCGTCCCCTGATGCGACCCTGCCGCGTGAGATGGGGCATGTTTTCAATTCCAAACTAAAGATTTTATTTAACGTGTGTTAGCTTTAGGAAACCTCATCCCTAAAAGATGTTAAAGTGCTTTGACCCTTTCGCCTGCCCGACCACCGCTGGGTTGGACGGACAGCGTAAATTTCAAGTTAACGATCTTAGTCGGCCCCTGTGTTATAAGCAGAGGCACAGCCGACGCCAGGATGCGCCCGCCAAACGAAACATTGCGAGACTGCGCGATTGACATCGGGACCCAGGCTCGGCATCGTTGTGTGTCTTTTCAAACTCGGGCGCGCACCCAGCGTAACTTTCTGCTCGTGGTACAGTTACGGTGGGCTGAATGGCCTCCTTCTGTGCTTCTCCCTTTTCTTCAGTCCTCTGCCTGCAGACAGGTCTGACCCGCAGCACTATGATCTTTGACCACGGGTAGGGCAAGGAGGCAGCTCCCAAATCCATCCCAGCCGGGATAGGGATCGAACCCCACGCTGTTGGCTCCAACCAGGCCCACGCCAATTGAGCCAACCAAACCTTCCCCAGCACCCAGGGGTCCAAACTCCTGGGGCAACGTGCACTTTTACATACATGTTGTTGTCTGGTTTACGAATAGTGGTAGTAAAAGCTCCAGCTTTCTTTCCATCACATTGCTACCCAGGACTGTCTCCCGCTCTTACCAGCAGCCACCGGTGTGTGTTGGCTGATACTCAGCCTGTTTGGCCGTGTTATGAATGCGCCTCCCTTGACCGTCAAGTCCTGGAGCAGGTCTCGAACCCAGTGCGTGTAGCTCAGAGACAGGGAAGCTATCCGCCATGCCACAAGAGCTCCAGCTGTATCATTTGTGATTCTATAATTGCATTGCAGTCTTGCTAACACGTCTGCATAGTATTTCTGTACACGCACTGATTTCTTGCAAATCACCCCATGCTGATACTTTACTGTAACATATGCCTTTCATGTGTTCCTGCGCCTTTTATTAAGTTCTGCATCTTCATAATAACCTCCTGCAGAGGTCCTGTGAGTCACAGAGCCAGCGTTTGCCCTATCTGGCAAGTGTTATTTTATATCCCACCTTTCTGTGCATGCACTCGGGTGGGCTGGTGGACCGCAGGGTGGGGGGGCGGGGTTGGGTTGGGGGGTTGGGGGTGTTGGTGGCGGGGTGAGTGAGTGAGTTGGGATGTGGAAGGGTGAGGACGATATGGACGCAGGGCAGGGGGAGCTGCCCTCCCACAGCTGACGCTGTGTAGGATTCGCTCCACTTCTGGCCTCAACAGCAATCGCATGGGCTCCGGGCGTTAAACTGCTTCTGCTCTGCGTTGCCACTCGCAGATTTTCTCTAACAATTCCACAGACCCAAGCTGGATGATTCCAACATTTCGATACTTTTACCACTTTAAAGGCCTGCGTTTGATTTCAATTTGTTTGTTACAAGGACTGTACAAGAGCGAGTTGCTGCTGATGTTTTTTTGTATTTTCAACTGTTATGTGGAGGAAATGTTCAAGGAGGAGGAAGGTTTGTCACATTTTCCTATTAAAAATCCTCAGAAATACATGTATGAAACCACCCAGTAAACACTTTGGCCTAGCTTTTCCACTCATATATCGCATCAGGGAGCAGTGTGGTGGAGTGGGAGTTCATCCTGTCCCAGGGCTAACCTGCGGCTTTTATCATCACTGATGGTGAGATCAGTCTCTCACGAATCAAGTATTCGTTCGTTGTCAGTTCCTGAGATTTCACTGGCAGCAGAAGCAGCAACTTGCATTTATATAGCGCCTTTAACGTAGTAGAGCATCCCAAAGTGATCCAGCGGTGGAATGAGAGAAAACTTGACACAAAAGGAGATAGTTGGAATGGTGACCAAAGGCTTGCTCCAAGGAAAGTTTTAAGGAGTGTCTGAAAGGGGGGAGGACAGAGGAGGAGATGGTAATAACAATACCAAAACTTATATTTATGTAGCACCTATTAAATGGAACCCAATCTGGATGGCGATGTATGAATCTAAACACAAATATTTTTCTTGATAGCTGGTTTATTTACAGAATGCAACATTACATGTCCCTGTCACCTATCAACCAGCTCACTGTCCCAACAGTCCCTTTTTATATGTGCTCAAGATACTTAATCAATCAATATCATCTATCTGTTTATCCTTAGCCTTAACGATACAATTGGCGTGACATTAACAACACCTTTAACGTAGTGAAATGTCCCAAGAAGCTTCACAGGAGCATTATAAAAGTAAGGAGATATTAAATCAGACAACCAAGATTTTGGTCAAAGAGGCAGGCTATAATTTTTACAGTTGGAATTCCAGAGCTCAGGCCCTATCCAACTGGAGGCACGACCACCAGTGATGGAGTGACTAAAATCGGAGATATGCAGAAGGCCAAAACTGGAGGAGTGCAGATACCTTGGAGGGTTGTCAGACTGGGGAAGGTGACAGAGGGAGTGAAACACGAGGGTTATGGAGGGGTTTGAACAGAAGGAAGAGAATTTTAAAACTGAGTCATTGCCAGATCAGGAAGCAATATAGGTCAATGAGGGCAAAGACAATGACTGAAGGAGATTTGTGCAAGTTAGGATACAGGCAACGGTTTAAGATATGAAGGGTGGAAGACCAGAGGGCCTGCCAGCACAGCATTGTAGTCGTTAAGTCAGGAGGTTTAACTTCAGAGGAAAATGAAGGGGTGGAAGGATGTGGGGAGGAGGGTTAGTTGGGCTGGGTGTCTGGGCAATTCGGGCAGGGCGCGGGCGAATCGACAGCAATGCCCGCCTGTTGGCACCAGCAAGACTGTGTCCATGGCCGGGCCTCATTGCAACACTTCCCCACCGACCCCACCTCAACAAACAATGACAGGATGTTCAGAGGGAGAGGGTAAGAAAATTCCGCTGTGGACCTGAGCTGGAAATCAAGTGGGTCAAAGGGTGGAAACAGTGAGAAGCTCAATGGAGTTCCATAGGTGACTGGAAGCTGGTGGGATGATTATTCCGGGGTTTGGTGAAACGTTCAAACTCACAACCACCCCGAAAAAACAGTGGCATGGCTGTTTTATCTTTGCCATTTCTAGAGGGTCATGCAGTGGTCCCTTTAAGTAGATAGACCACCCCACCCGCCTCCATGTTCCCCCCGACCCACTGCTCACACGCCTAATTCCTGTATCTTAGCTGGAGCCTCTGCAGCCCGCTGCTACTTAAAGCATCACATTGGGAGCCCTGCATGGGTGTGGAACCCCAATTTCCATGTCATTGTTGGAGCAGGAGAGGCCCTCAGCAGTTTCCTGTATCTCTCCCAAAATTGTGGGAAACGTGACATCGGCGGGAATGGGATGCTGAGTGGTGACCCCCACCCCCCCCAAACCCTGCTTGAAAATGGGGGAGGTTGGGGGGGGTGGTTAGAAAATCTCCCGATCCCACGCCCTGGACGGAATCTTCTGCTCTCTCCGATGGTGAGCTTGGAGGTCCTTAAGTGGTCATTGTTTTTTGTCCCTGGAGCAGCCATCACCGCCCCCTGTGGCACTGCTAAGTACGAGAGCTGCTGGCCTCTGATTGGCTGGCAGCTCCCACCAACCAGGACTCCTGCCCCGATTAGGGGAACGCCCAACCAGTGACCTCGCCACCCACTGATTGGCTGGTGGTTCAGCGGGCTCCTCCTGAACAGAAAGACTGCGGGTCTCTCACTGGCTCTCTAGCTGGCAGGCGGGACTCCCCCAAATCCTCGGCAAGACTCTGCCCAATGGCCGGGATCTTCTCCTCCCCGCTGGTGGCAAGCTTGGAGGCAGGAAGAGCATGCAATTTGGGTGAGATGGTGGAGACGGTGGCAAACCGAATGCTCACCACCTTTCCACATCCACCCGAATTCAGTTCTGGGCAGGGAGGCCCATGGGCGACCTTCACACCCTGACCTTCACACCCTGACCTTCACACCCTGACCTTCACAGCCTGCCGCCAAAGGAGGCCCTATAGTGGCCAACTCATGACCACTCAGGGCCTCATCCCGTCACTGCTGGGATTAGCCCAGCTGAAAGTGGGCCTGTCGCCAATGCCACAAAATTCCACTGCCCCATTTATTTTCCAGTTGTGCTCCTGCATTGAGGAAGAGAAAGTCAGTCACCTGGGCATAGTGAAGACGTGGTTGTGTTATTTGTTCAGTAATCCAAAGCCCTAGATGAATGAGCCCGGAGAACAGGAATTTGAATCTCACCTCGTCACTTTGACAATTTGAGTTCAATATAAAAAAGGTATCAGTAAAAGTGACCATTAAGCTGTCAGCCTGTTCACTGCTGTTCTTTAGATTACAACATTGGATTTCCTTCAGTCCATCAGTGATGGTCTCTTTGACCAAACATTAGCTCATCTGTCCTAATTTTTTTTTACTTGGCTTGGTGTCCAATATTGTCTGATAACCCTCGTATAAAGCACCTCATGGCCGCTGTACAACGTTAAAGGTGATATAGAGATGCAACTTGTTGTTGTTGTTAGTTATACCTGATTTGGGGCTATATGTAACTCCAGTCCACAGCAGCGTGGGTGACCTTTAGCTTTCTCTGAAGTGCAAACCGCACAATTGTACAAGATGCACCTAAGGATGGAAAATCAATGTCAGCTTTGCCAGCAATGCCCAGGTCTCAAAAATGGACAAAGCGGAAAAAAATAGTATTCTGCATGTTCTGTTTGAAGTTTAAACACCAGGAGCCATACCTTAATCATCTGAGCAGCATTATTAATAAAGAGCAAGAAAGACACCATTAGCATCTGTAACTGCTTTGTGTGGTCACATGGGGTGAGACCCCTTAGAGTGTTCTGTGCATGTCTTTGAGTGTATGGGTGTGAGTGTGTGTGTCTGTGCGGGTGTGACTGTGTGTCTGTGTGAGTGTGTGTGTGGCTGTCTCTGTGTATGTGTGCCTGTGTGTGCATGTGTGTGTCTGTGTGAGTGTGTTTCTGTGTGTATGGCTCTGTGTATCTCTGTGTGTGCCTGTGTCTCTGTGTGTATCGTGTGTGTGTCTATGTGTGTGTGTGCCTATGTCTGTGTGTGTGTCATGTCGTGTGTGTGTGTGTGTGTGTGTGTCTGTGTGTGTGTGTCTGTGTGTGTGCGTGTGTGTGTCTGTGTGAGTGTGTGTGTGTGTGTGTGTCTCTGTGTGTGTTGTGTGTGTGTGTGTGTGTGTCTGTGTCTGTGTGAGTGTGTGTCTATGTGTGAGTGTGTGTCTCGGTGTGTGTCGTGCCACGTGTGTGTGCCTGCGTGCGTGTGTGTGTGTGTGTGTGTGTGTGTGTGTGTGTGCGTGTGTGTGTGTGTGTCTGTCTGTGTGTGTGTGTGTGTGTGTGTGTGCCTGCGTGTGTGTGTCTGTGTGTGCTTGCGTGTGTGTGTTTGTGTGTGTGTGTGTCTCTGTGTGTGTGTGTGTGTGTGTGTGTGCCTGCGTGTGTGTGTCTGTGTGTGCATATGTGTCTGTGCGTGTATTTGTCTGTGTGTGTGTCTCTGTGTGTGTGTGTGTCCGTGTGTGTGTGTGTCCGTGTGTGTGTGTGTCTCTGTGTGTGTGTGTATGTGTGTGTGTGTGTATGTGTGTGTGTGTCTGTGTGTGTGTGTCTGTGTCTGTGTGTGTGTGTGTGTGTGTGCCTGCGTGTGTGTGTGTGTGTGTCTGTGTGTGTGTCGCTGTGTGTATCGTGTGTGTGTGTGTTGTGTCATGTGTGTTTGTATGTGTGTGTCTGTGTGTGTGTGTCTGTGTGTGTTTGTGTGTGTGTGTGTGTGTGTGTGTGTGTGTGCCTGCGTGTGTGTGTCTGTGTGTGTGTCGCTGTGTGTATCGTGTGTGTGTGTGTTGTGTCATGTGTGTTTGTATGTGTGTGTGTCTGTGTGTGTGTGTGTGTGTGTGTGTGTATGTGTGTGTGTGTGTCTGTGTATGTGTGTGTACGTGTATCTGTGTGTGTCTGTATGTGGCCGGAATTTTCCCTGTATTTCACTAAGTGCAATGGTGAAAACAGACATTTTTCCCACTGGTCTTTGTGCCACATGGTCCACTCCCCGGCAGGTCCTGCCTCATTCATAACACATCCATGGGAAACACACCGGATCGTTGGTGGGGCAGGCTGGAACTTGTCCACCACACCATGACCTCAGCGCTTCCTCACTCCCAGTGCTACATTTAAAGCACAGCAGAGCGGAGCCTACATCATGTGTATAGACCAGGATTGCTCCGGGCGACAGATGACCCTGAAAGCAAAGAAGACAGCAGCCCCCAGATTTAGGGATGCCTCTCTGGGGTGCGGACTGGATGCTGTGGAATCCTGCTGCAAACTCCTCTACCCCTGCTCGGCACAAAGACCAGCAGCATGTTCACCAATCCAGCATTGGTGGGGGTGGTGGCAGTGGTGAGAACCAACGCCCTCCAAAAGAGAACTGCCACCCAGTGCCACAAAAGGATGATCTCCTCCATTCTGCCAGGGTAAGTCATTCTTCTCATCACTCACAACTCATATTCACAAACCCTACACACTTAGAGACCCAAGTTAATGCTGTGTGTGTGTGTGTGTGTGTGTGTGTCTGTGTGTGTGCATCTGTGTGTGTCAGTGTGAGTGTGTGTCTGTGTGTTTGTGTGAGTGTATGTGTCTGTGTGTGTCTGTGTGTGTGCGTCTGTGTGTGTCTGTGTGAGTGTGAGTGTGTGTCTATGTGTTTATGTGAGTGTATGTGTCTGTGTGTGTGTGTCCGTGTGTGTGCGTCTGTGTGTGTGTCTGTGTGTGTGTGAGTGTATGTGTCTGTGTGAGTGTGAGTGTGTGTGTGGGTGTGTGTCTGTGTGTACATGTGTGTGTGTGTCTGTGTGTGTCTGTGTGTCTGTGTGTATGTGCATCTGTGTGTGTGTGAGTGTCTGTGTGTGTGTGTGTATCTGTGTCTGTGTGTGTGTCTGTGTGTGTGTGTGTGTGTGTGTGTCTGTGTGTGTGTGTGTCTGTGTGTGTCTTTGTGTGTGTATGTGTGTCTGTGTGTCTGTGTGTGTGTGTGTCTGTATGTGCATCTGTGTGTGTCTGTCTGTGTGTGTGTATGTGTGTCTGTGTGTGTGTCTGTGTGTCTGTGTGTCTGTGTGTGTGTATGCGTGTCTGTGTGTCTGTGTGTGTGTCTGTGTGTGTGTCTGTGTGTGTGTGTGTGTCTGTGTGTGTATCTGTGTGTGTCATCTTGCTTATGCTCTCACCATCTGTCTCCAAGCAGCTTGAGCTAACACACAACAAGGGAAGACATCCCAGACTGGGGGGAGGAATGCCCGACATCAAGGTCTTCATCGCCTTTGAAAATAGAGCCATCCAGCTGGCTGGTGAGGATGTGGACATTTCCTGCGCAGACAGTGAGTTTGGCAGTGCTCAACCAAGTGATCCTGCACTTCAACATCCGCCAGACGACCATACTGTGAGCGATGTCCCCTGTTCCACAGTCACTTGCCCTCACTAGTTACCTCTCTTTTCTCTCGCAGGCACATCTGGGAAGCAGCCGAGGGCAGCCAAGAGCCAAGTCGTCGACTCCAGCCCCAAGGACACCTCGGAAGAGGAATCCACAGACACTAACATTGAAGACCCATCACAGCGCTCACTCACACCCTCCACAAACGCAGAGACACGCACCTCGGTGGGACCTAGTTCTGGGTTAGCCTTGGGGGTCACAATCTATCGTGCACACTGCACTGCCTGATCCACAGCGGGCGGAGACAGGTAAATCTAAGGGTGCTGGCACTGAGAGGGCAGCTGGAGACCAAGAGCCTGCTGAATCTGAATCAGGTGACAAGCCTCAGGAGTCGGTTCTACCTCTAGTTGCTGGAGCTGTAAAGGCAAGCTCGGGAACGTCAGGAAGGGATGCCCGCTGCGCTCCTCAGATTGCTAGGCACGATGGAGGAGTCCGTGGGCCTTCAGTCTAAGGTGGCAGCGCCGGCATGTCAACGCACCGAGGTCAACTCTGATAGGATGGCAGCCACCATGGAGATGTTGCTCCTGAACATTGGTCCTGCACCGCTGCAGGAGATGCGCTCTATCACTGAGGGTCTTGCCGGCATCCATCAGTGTCAATGCAAGAGGGGACTGTCGAGGGCAGGCGTCACAGAGTTCCGTCATTCTCTCCGTGTGCTCTCAGCATCTTTGAAGTGGGGCTGGTCTCCCCCATCTCTTCAGCATCTGTGTCCGGTGATGGTGATGTCCTGAAGAGGACAGGCGTTGAAGGCTGCCAAAGTCTCAGGTGCTGTTAAAGTATCACCGCTGCGTCTCCATGATACGACACTGTTCACAGAGCACAAGCGAGCGGCCCTCAGCCAGACAGGAGTCAGATGGTCAAAGAGGCAAAGTGAAGATGTCAAGACTGTCCTCACTGCCTCTCGTCATCAGCCTCCATAAATCTTACAGTGATGAGGGCCCCCCGAGTATGCCTGCCTCGTCTGGGCCAGTGTGACAGCCTCATCGCCGGCAACCTCACCTTCAATCAAACCTCATCTCCCTCATCCCCTTCAACAGAGGAGACGTGCAGCTCTTCCATCTCCTCCTTAGCCAGATCCTCCGCCCCCCCCTCCGCCAGTTTCAGCACCAGGTTCTGGAGCACGCAGCAAGCTAAGATGGTGCGTGACATCCTCTGGAGACTGTACTGCAGTGTCCCACCAGACCTGTCCAGGCACTGGGACCTCATTTTCAAGATGCCAATCGTACGTTCCACCAAAGTCTGGGTTACGTTGTAGCGTCCCTCTGCTGCAGACTGAGGCTGCCACATGGGCATCATCAGCCACGTTCTCTATGGGGAGCCCTTGTCCCCTGCAGCCTCTCTGGACCCTGGAAACATCAGGAAACTAAGACCTGCTGAGGGTGTAGGAGTCCTGGGTTGCTTTCAGTGTATCACGCGCAGACCTGCAGGGTACACTTGTGGTCGCAGACCAGTTGAACATTCAGCAAGTGGAAGCCCCTTGCGGTTCACGTACTGGACTGCTTGTTGCCACGGAGATCTAAGCACCTGTGGGAAACTGGAGATCGCCGCAGATCCCAGCGCTCTTGCTTCCTGACTCGCCTGATCCCAGTCGAAATGCACAAAGCTCTGTGCCTTTGCGAAGATGGCTCCCATGACCTGCTGGGTACACTTGTGTGTGGAGGCTTGTGAGATCCCACACAGGTCACCTGTGGAGCCCTGGAAGGAGCCACTGGTGTAAAAAATTGAGCACCGCAGTCACTTTCACGGCCACTGGCAGTGGGTACCCTCCAAGTCCCCGTGGCACCAAATCCTGCACAAGGTGGCACATGTGACCGACCAGTTCCCTAGACATGCACAGTCTTCTGTGACGCTGGTACTCATTCATCTGCAGGAATGACAAGCGCCGTCTATAGACCCTGGGTCTAGTGAGGTGCCTACGAGAGATGGTTTGCTGTCGATCTTCAGCTCTGTCTGGACGAGGTCCTGCCTCCCCTCATCTTGATGGGTGGTGGCCCCTCCTTTTGCTGAGCCAAGTGCCTCTGCTACAATCATCTCCTTCTTCTCTGGTCTCTGTAAACCATGAGGCGTACCGCTAACTCACCAGGCTCCGTGATCCTGATGTTCTCCTCCTGCAGGAGCAAAGAGAGAGACGTGTGGGTTAGCATTTGTCTCCTAAGGACCTCTCTGGGTTAAGGCTTTGGCTCCAGCTGTGT
Source organism: Carcharodon carcharias (assembly GCF_017639515.1). Classification (NCBI taxonomy): domain Eukaryota; kingdom Metazoa; phylum Chordata; class Chondrichthyes; order Lamniformes; family Lamnidae; genus Carcharodon; species Carcharodon carcharias. The sequence continues at coordinate 15,823,278 of NC_054468.1, read as the reverse complement.
CTAAAGGCAACTTCACACATGCCCGATGAGTGCTGGGCACCACTTGGATGGCCAGGGTTTCGTGTGCTTCATAGCTGCCCAAAAACCCCACCTCTGCCCCTCTCCACTTGACCGATTGGGGGCAGCTTCGGCCATTGGACTGCATGCTGTGTTCTCAGCTCAGGCGCAGGCATTCTCCTATTCCACACGGCAAGGCTGCACTGTTAGCTTGAACCATGGGGGAGACTGGGCCAAACCTTAATAAAGACATTGCAAGGGGCTGTGAGCACCTCCACCAGTGACTGTGCCATGGTCGCCTATCGCAAGGGGATTGGACAACTTGCCCAGTCATCTAATTGTTCTACAGCCCCCTAAAATGCACATTAGTTTGCAGTCTGCGCCTGAGGGGTGGAAAGTTATGGGGAATTTGTGTGGCACCTTCATGCTTTTGTGTTGCTTAAGTGGACAGCAATGCTTCAGGGGCCCAACTCCAAGTGCGTCAATGGAGCCGCTGGCAAATGGTCTCAGCTGTGGCAGGATGTCACCTATGACAAGCTTCTCCAAGTGCTACCCTCACCCTCCCCCCATCCCACCACCACTGGCATATGCCTGTGTACTTTCATCAGTCTGTACTGCCTCTCGCCCACCCCCGCCTCCTCCAACACCTGGCCCCACCAGCACTGGAGCCTTTGTCCCGACACCGCATTGAAAGCCATCTGGGAAAAAGTGACTTGCCTGTGCCATCCTCCTGAATGCGCAGCGCCTCTTCCTTGATGTCCTATGGGCCAATCGAGTCCTGGATTTTTATGTCACCAGGAAACACGGCCGGGGCCATCTCACGGTATTTTCTGCTCACATCGCCAAACACACTCACCGCAAATAGCAGCAGAAAATCCCGGCTTCTGTGTCTGTCTTTGCATCTGTGGGTGTCTTTATGTGTGGGTGTACATGTGTTTGTGTGTCTGTGAACACATGAATCTATGTGTGTGTCTTTGTGCGTCTGTGTCTGTGTGTGTGTCTCTCTGTTTGTGTGTGTGTCTGTGTGTCTTTGTATGTGTGTCTCTGTGCATAAGTGTATGTGTGTGTCTGTGTGTAACTGTGTGTATCTTTGTGTCTGTGTGTGTGTGTGTACCTGTGTATGTGTCTGTATGTGTGTGCATATGTGCCTGTGTGTGTGTGCATGTATGTGCACGTGTGTGTGTCTATGTGTGTGTGTGTGTGTGTCTGTGTATGTGTGTGTGTGTGTGTGTCTATGTGTGTTTGTGTGTGTGTGTGTGTCTATGTGTGTGTGTGTGTGTGTGTATGTGTGTGTGTGTATCTATGTGTGTGTGTGTGTGTGTCTATGTGTGTGTGTGTGTATGTATATGTATGTGTGTGTGTGTGTATGTGTGTGTGTGTGTCTATGTGTGTGTGTGTGTGTGTGTGTTTGTGTGTGTGTTTGTGTATGTGTATGTGTGTATGTGTGTGTGTGTCTGTGTGTGTGTCTATGTGTGTGTGTGTGTGTGTCCTTGTGTCTTTGTGTCTGTGTTCATGTCTCTGTGTGCGTGTGTGTCTGCGTGTGTATGCATGTTCAATACAATTTCCTTTGATTAATTCGATTGGGGTAACAAAAGTTTATTCGCTTTCCAATTAGCTGCTTACAAAGAAGGGTCAATGGCAGGAGTGTGTGGTCGGGGTGGAGGCAAGAGGTCATGTGATGAAACCTCCAGGAATACACCTAACCAGAGTTGGCAACCGTAACTCCCAGTCCAGCTGAGCTAGTCTTGAGTACATCTGTTTTAAGACTCAATTTGATTAATTTAAAAATAAATCAAAGTTTACAGCAACAAATAACTTGCATTTATATAGTGTCTTTAGCATAGTAAAATAACCCAACCTGCTTCACAGGAACATTGTCAGTAAATCCTTTTAACCCCCAAAACAGGAGGAGATATCAAGACAGGTGAGCAAAGGTTTGGTCAAAGTGATAAGTTTTAAGGATGATCTGAAAGGACCAGAATGCAGTTATCTCAATGGTTTGCAAGGCTGGGGGCAGTTACAGGGATGGGCAGAAGTGGGGTCATGGAGGGACATAAAGCAAAGATGAGAATTTTTAAAGTTGAGTTTTGTCAGTCTGGAGCCAATGTAGGTCAGCGAGCTGATGGGTGAGTTAAGATAGGGCAGCAGAGTTCTGGATGAGCACAAGTTTATGTAGGGAGAAAGAGGAGAGGTCAGCCAGGAGAGCATTGGACTAGTCAAGTTGAGCATGAAGGAGGGTTTAAGCAGCAGATGAGCTGAGGCAGCAGTGGAGACAGGTGATGTTATGGAAGTAGATGGTTTTGATGATGGGGCGGATATGTGGTCAGAAGCTCATCTCAGGGGCAGGAGACAAGGACAAGACCATAAGACATAGGAGCAGAAATTAGGCCATTCGGCCCATCGAGTCTGCTCCTCCATTCAATCATGGCTGATAAGTTTCTCAACCCCATTCTCCTGCCTTCTCCCCGTAACCTTTGATCCCCTTACCAATCAAGAACCTATCTATCTCTGTCTTAAATACACTCAATGACCTGGCCTCCACAGCCTTCTGTGGCAATGAATTCCATAGATTCACCACTCTCTGGCTAAAGAAGTTTCACCTCATCTCTGTTCAAAAAGGTTTTCCCTTTACTCTGAGGCTGTGCCCTCGGGTCTTAGTCTCTCCTACTAATGGAAACATCTTTCCCCCTGTCCACTCTATCCAGGCCTTTCAGTATTCTGTAAGTTTCAATCAGATCCCCCCTCATCCTTCTAAACTCCATCGAGTATAGACCCAGAGTCCTCAAACGTTCCTCATCTGTTAAGCCTTTCATTCCTGGGATGATCAGGGTCAGCTTCCAGACAGCTGCCAGGTAGAGGTATGGAGTCGATGGTTAGGGAATGGAGGGCCCAAAGGCAATAGCTTTGATCTTCCCAATATTTAATTGGAAGAAATTTCTGCACATCCAATATGGCCATGCAGGCTGACAAATCAGAAACAGTGGAAAACACTCAAAAGATAATGACCAATACTGGAAAACCTGCGCTTTTCGCAAAAGCTGTGATATTAGAACTTGTGGTCGAGCCTATGTCACACCGCTGTAGCTCAGTGTATGTGTGTTTGAGGTATTCAGGCAAACCCAGAGCAGGAAGACACCAGAATAATGCCTCATCTCCCTACCCTTCGCCCCTTTGTACCCTCGGGGGTAAAGTGCTAGCTCAACACCAGCTGTGGGAGTTAACAGCAGAATTTACAGCACTCAAGCTGTCTTGAGGCAGAATTCCTATCCATGAGGTTTCAGTTAACCACACAAGAAAAATGTGTTGTTCACCATTTCCAGGTGCAAGTCTGCTGAAGAGACAAACAGAAGTTGTGTAACAGATACAGAGGGCACACTACTGCCTTTGAAGGCGCCTTATGAGCTGGGTTTCCAAGGAGATGTTGAATGAAAGAATAAAAGATTTGCAGTTCTATGGCACTGTTCATGACCTTAGGATGTCCAAAAGCTTTTTACAGCCAATGAAATACTTTTTGAAGTGTAGGCACTGTCTTAATGTAGGAAACACAGCAGGCAATTTGCACAAAAGAAAGGGTCCCCAGACAATAATAAGATAATGCCCGGATAATCAGATGGAACACCCCAGTTCTTTTTCAAGGTAGGCTCATGAGATATTTTGCGGCCGCCTGAGAGCGCATAAGGGGCCTCGGTTTAACATCTCATCCAATAGACAGTGCTTCTGATAGCCCTTAGTACTGCAGTCGGAGTATCAGCCTGGATGTTGTGCTGGAGTCTCTGGGATGGTTCAGGAGGGCAGAGTCACAGCTAACACTGTCGAAGACAAGCATCACCAGGGAAGACTATAAACGGCTGGTTCAGGATGGTGGGGTGTGCTACAGTCTGCTCTTCCTCTTCACCTAGCAGGTGGACGCTCTCCTCTCCTGTGTAGGATAGTGATGGTGGGTTCTACATGGCTGTTGTGTACAGGTTCCCACCCGCTACCCAATTAATGCCAAAGCGGGCCCAAAAACATAAGCTTGTGAAGTGCAAGGGCTCATCAAATGGCGAAGTCTTCCAAGCAGCCTCGCCAATTGGAAAAAAAAACAGGGGCTGCGTAGAGATGGCAGGTGGAGCTGGCACCAGAAAGGAATTAAAGATAAGGGCGTTGGAGAGTGTCTTGAAGACGCGGCGTGCTGTGGCAGAGCAGAGAATTCAAAATGAGAATTCCAGATTCATGGGAAATGAAGTTGATTTCCAGTTGCAGCGCAGAGTGGCCGATAATAAATCAACTGCCAGTTTTACACCCTGCCTGAGTTTCGATACTGGGCAAAGGCCAAATTCACCCCCTCAAGAAGTCCACTGATAGGTTGAGTGGGGAGAGTGGGGGGAAGAAGGCAATGACACAAAGTCCAAAGACCAGGATTTTAACATTCACCCATTCACCCACCACCCTCCACCGCCCCCCCCCACCCCCCCCCGCTCCGCCACCCCCCCCACCCCCCCCCAACCAACCAACCAATGAGAATGGCCCACGGGAGGGGTTAAAGTTAAGACAGAGGCAGCTTTGTCACAGCTCCTCAGCCCACAACCCTTTAAAAATCATGGCCCGAATCTGGCTCACGTGCAAGTTATGACCAACCCTTTGAATCCAACCACAGTATTAGCAGGTGGACACAAAGCTCCAGTTGCCTCTGAACATTATAGCACCAGGGGTGTTCATGAGGTTGAGATGGGGTGGACGGCTCGGGTTCCCAATTCTGGTTGAGTGCATCATCATTTGACCTCTCACCTCCAACCACCTTGCCCCCATAATCTCACCATTGGTCTGTTGTCCTGGGTGCCTGCCTATGACCAATTGGAAAGTGCGCACACTCTGCGGACCAATCGGGCTAATGGTGATTGCCAGTCAAACAGCTTTCCACCTGCCCCCACCCCCCACCACATCTCCGATAGGTTTATAACAAATAAATTAAATTTTTCAAGAAAAGAAAACGTGTGCCACTCCCCTCCACCACCACCCCCCCCCCCCGCCCCCCCATCCCCCCACCGAGTGATTTTTTTTTTTCCCCAGAGTTTAGCTCCCAGCAGTATTCTGGAAGATTAATTTCCAATTCCTGGAGGCTCCGGGGCAATTCTGGATGGCAAGCAACCCCTACTGGGAATCTAGGAAGTGAAGGGTTAAGAAAATTTTTTGAAGCGACTGTGTGGATTTTGAACTGCATGAATCTGACTCATTCACTCTGTTTGTTTTCTCTCGAAGGTGTTCAACCTGGAATGCTGAAACCAAAAAGGAACCCAGACAGCTGTCTGAAGTTCATGGCTTTAATTACATTAGTGAGCAAAGGTGGTGCTGAACATTGGTATGTGGCAAAGTAAAATGTTTCGCCCTATAAGGATTTTAAAAAAACCGAAAGCATATCTCCCCTTACCTAATAGGTTGTAGTTATGCTTAGGCAGCATTTTCCTGACCAATTGAAATGGTATTATTCTTAAAGGGGCACTGTCTTAAAGGGGCACTGTCTTAAAGGGGCAGAGCCTAATCAAGGATTGCACGCATTTATGTCGGCTCTTTAACGTGGTCAGACATGTCACGTTGCCTCACAGGAGTGTACATGCTGTGCAAGTGACCTTGGTTGGAAAGTGCGCTTGTGTCAGGCAAGGAGGAAACTGTGTTCAGCGTTGACACTCTATTAGTCAGATAACCTTTCCCAAGTGGCCTGACTATATGGCCAGGACTTTTCAGTCGGCGTGTGGGGGGACAGGCCCGACATGCTGGCGCTTAAAATGACGTGCGATGATGTCGGGATGTGGCGCTCGGTGGGCGCGTGCTGGAGTTGGCTGCTCGCCCCGCCGATAATTGACAGGCCTATAAAGGCCATTAGCGAACGAATGAATGGTCAACAGTTGGCGGGCAGGCGAAACTCCTTACGTTCTTTAGCAAACCTCCTCCACGAGCTGGGGGCGAGGTTTCAAAAGGCTTCTATGAATTAAATAAAAAAAGTTTTTCCTGACAAATGAAAACACGTCTCGTCTCATGTAAAACAGTCACATGAGGGGACATGTTTCATTAATATTTTTATTGATTTATTTATTATTTTCGAAAGTGCTTCAATCTCCCCTGAGGGATCGCCATGTGTGTTCATGTGGGAAGAGCACTGGCCCCAACTCTCCCTCCTCCCGCCACCGCCCCCACCCCCCCCACCCCCCCACCCCCCAACCCCGCCCGCACACATAGTGCTCACCACCGCTCGCGTGTTACGCTGGGCAGGCCTTAGTTGGCCCACCCGCGTAATTAGGCGGTGCGGAGCCGATCGCGGGCGGCGGTCAGCTCCACGATCGCCCCCACCCACTCCCGCCAAGCCCACCTGACAGGAGAAAAATTCAGGCCTATGGGTGGGCTTAGCCAGTCAGCAGCATCACAACAACAACTTACCTGTCTATAGCGCCAGGATGCGGTAAAACATCCCAAGGAGCTTCGCAAGACCATTATCAATCAAAGTATTTGGCATGAGCCACCTAATCAGACATTAGGACGGGTGAACTTGGTCAAAGAGGGAGGTTTCCAGGAGTGTTTTAGAGTCGGGAAGAGAGGTTTGGAAATGGAAATTGCAATTGCAGAGTTTAGGGGTGAGATAATTCAAGGCACAAGCCTATAACTTGGCTTCAAGATCCTCGTCCTTGTTTTTAAATCACTTCACAGCTTTACATGCGAAACCCAATCATGTGTCCAGTCATCATCTTCTCTTTATAAAAGCAAAGAACTGCCGCTGCTGGAGATCCAAAACAAAAACAAAAACAGAAATACCTGGAAAAACTGAGCAGGTCTGGCAGCATCGATGGAAAGGAGTTCTCTTGAAGGGTCATGAGGACTCGAAACGTCAACTGTGCTCCTTTCCATCGATGCTGCCAGACCTGCTGAGTTTTTCCAGGTATTTCTGTTTTTGTTTTTGTTTTATCATCTTCTCTTTCCTTGATTCTGAATTGCTGCTCTTTCCCCATTTGTTATATTCAACCATCAGTGGCTGATCTTTCAATTACTCATTCCTCCTGCCCTCCGGTGTTGCATTCCCAATCAAATGACAATTCCTCCCTAACACACACACTCTCTCAACCTTTCTCTCACTCAAACTTTCTGTCTCTCCCTGATAAATTCCATGCTTTTCTGCGTTAATCTCATTAAGGTGTTTTTTTTTGTGCGAAAAGCGTCATAATTAGCAAAGGAAGACTTGCATTTATATAACGTCTTTCATCACCTCTGGATTTTCCGAAGAACTTTGGCAGCCAATTATGTGTAGTCACTGTGGCAATGGAAGAAAACATGACAGCCAATTTGTGCACAGCAAGCCCCCAGTAACATCAACACCCAGTCAGTCTGTTTCGTAATGGCTGAGGGATAAATGTTGCTCAGATTCAAGTTGGTTTCTTTGCAGAAAAGTGCTTGTCAACTATTTGTTTTGGGGAAGGAAGAGGTGTTGTGTGTCATTAGCAAAAGTAAGTGTTACACTGATGTACCTCAATGCAACTTGCATTGAATAAATCAAAAGAACATTTTCCAATTTCATGTTCATAAGGAAATGGACCCCTGCAAGATGTCCTCCCCACTCCCATCACCCCAATATTGGTGCCCATGCCTTCCTTCTTCTAGGCCCTAAGCTCTGGAATTTCTTTCCTAAGCCTCTTCATTTCTTTCACTCCCTTCCTTTAAGAAGCTCATTAAAACCAAATGTTTGTCCAGGCATTAGGTCACCTGTTCTGATATCTCCTTATATGGCTTGGTTTCAATATTTATCTGGTAATGCTCCAGTGAAGCTTGATTGGTTCAACTTACCGCATTAAAAGTGCTTTATAAATGCCAGTTGTTGTAATCACAAAATGCAAACCTCAGAATTCCAGAATCTGACATAATAAGCACAAAAATTTTAACTAATTCAAAATGCACCAACTACACAGGGTTAAAATCACGCCCATTCAGCCAGAATAAATGAGTGTCTCGAATTGTTAATAGAGTGAACTGTGAAGTATCATCCCTGAAATACCAATGAAAATCCTGTCACTCCAACCAGTAAAAATGGAATTTGACTGACCCAATCACTTACAACCAGTCATTTGGTTTATCAAGCCAGGGTTAGCTAATTGTGACACTGAATAACTGTGGCAAATTGAGGATTCAATAAGGAAGAAACATTTAGATTACCGAGGCAAACACAAGGAAATAAGCACACAAATAGTGACTCTAATGATACTGTGTGTGGCTAAGCCTGTTTCATATCCTGGTGTGCTTTTGTATCTGAATTTTGTCCTCTACCTTTTACCATACCCCTCAATACCCATTGACTGCATTGGAACGTGCTTGTGAACTTAACACTTGTGTTCAGCAGGACTGCACTGCTGATATTATCTGGCTTCATCCAGGGAACAGTTGGACTAAGGGAGAAAACTGGGACTTTAGTGAGGAATGGGTTAAGGGTTAAACAATAAGAGAATTCCTTTGTGTCACCATTGAATCACTACCAACAAGCCAACACTTATTTCATTAATATGTATGATTTCATAACTGTGGAGTCATCTGCTTTGCCAATACAGGGTGTTATTTTTAGAATTTTAAATCCATGCAGAATTCCACTTATGTCACAAACCATACAAAAGGTGAAGTGTTTGCTAGGAAAGGTGTTCCATCACAATAAAGTGGTTAGGGCTGCTTCCTTACAAACAGGTGGCATTGATATCATTTCTGTAGGGCCTCACCCTGAATGTTTAAACTACCTTTCCCCTTTGCAGTTGCTGATTAATCCACTGTACTATTCCAGCACTTCCTGTTTTTATTTCATAATTCATATCAGACAACCCTGACATTGCAAAATATGACAGTGCCACAGAAAGGTAATTGTTTCATTTATCTCCTGCATGCTCCATTTTATCCCATGTCAGTGATATCTGGACATAACCTGCTGCATTTCTTCAGTGCCTCACAGAATCACACAGTGCAGAAGAGTCCCTTCCGCCCATCGAGTCTGCACCGACACATGAGAAACACCTGACCTACCTACCTAACCCCAATTACCAGCACTTGGCCCATAGCCTTGAATGTTATGAGGTGCCAAGTGCTCATCCAGGTACTTTTTAAAGGATGTGAGGCAACCCGCCTCCACCACCCACCCAGGCAGCGCATTCCAGACCGTCACCAGCCCCTGGGTAAAAAAGTTTTTCCTCACATCCCCCTTAAACCTCCTGCCCCTCACCTTGAACTTATGCCCCCTTGTGACTGACCCTTCAACTAAGGGGAACAGCTGCTCCCTATCCACCCTGTCCATGCCCCTCATAATCTTGTACACCTCGATCAGGTCGCCCCTCAGTCTTCTCTGCTCCAATCTATCCAACCCCACTTCATAACTTATATGTTTCATCCCAGGCAACATCCTGGTGAATCTCCTCTGCACCCCCTCCAGTGCAATCACATCCTTCCTATAATGTGACGACCAGAACTGCACACAGTACTCCAGCTGTGGCCTCACCTAGGTTCTATACAACTCCAACATGTCCTCCCTGCTTTTGTAATCTATGCCTCAATTGATAAAGGCAAGTGGCCCATATGCCTTTTTCACCACCCCACTAACATGCCCCTCCACCTTCAGAGATCTATGGACACACATGCCAAGGTCCCTTTGTCCCTCAGAGCTTCCTAGTGCCATGCCGTTCATTGAATACTTCCTTGTCAAATTACTCCTTCCAAAGTGTATCACCTCACACTTTTCAGGGTTAAATTCCATCTGGCACTTACCTGCCCATTTGACCATCCCGTCTGGATCTTCCTGTAGCCCAAGATGCTCAACCTCACTGTTAACCACCCGGCCAATCTTTGTGTCATCCGCCTCATGGAGTTTCACTTGGAGTGGGATAATTGGCTATGCTCTTTGCTGTTTCTGACATGGTCTGTGTCTGGTCAGCTTCCCCCACGTCCCCTCTGCCCCAGGCCAATATCAAGTATTTCATGGTGGCCTGGATCTCCCGGGGACTGGTGGTCAAGTCCTCATTCTAATGGGCTTCACCCCACCATGCACTCAAAATGCCATTCGCAAAAGAGATGGTGACGCTCGTGGTTTTTGGGGAGGGACTCTTCCCAAGGCTGAACTTGCAATATCACCTCATTGATACAGGTGGAATAAGCATTCCCTCCTCCAACTTCTCTGCTTCTTGCCAGCCTCTGCTGTGGCTTTATTCGCAGGTTTCTTTGTGCCCTCCTTGGCTGCTGCTTCTGTTGCCCCAGCCTCACTCTCAGACCCAGACTGGGCGAGGTTTTAATTCACTCATTTGTGCAGAGTACCATTGGGCCCAGAGTCTTATGCTGTGTTTTATGTTAATGTGGTCATTAGTGCAGCAGGTTAAACTAAGATGGGAAGGAACAACGGGTGAAGGCATTAACCATTCTTCAATGTCAGGGTTAAACTTTTGAGATGATGCACCCTGAGGTTTCACGCATTTGTTTTGTCAGGTTTTGGGGGAAAAGAGGCAATGTAGAAATTGGACAGGGTCACAACACACCAGGGTTATGGTCATGGCGTACTTATTATTTATCCAGAGGTCTGGATTAATGATCTGGAGACGTGAGTTCAAATTCTGCCACAGCAGCTGGGAATTAAAATTCAATTAATTCAATACATCTGGAATTTGAAAACGAAAGCTTGTATCAGTAATGGTGACCATGAAACTACCAGATTGTCATGAAAAAACCATCTGGCTCATCACTGTCCTTTAGGGAAGGAAACCTGCCATGTCCTTCCCTGATCCATCCAATATGTGAATTCAGATCCACAGCAACGGGGTTGACTTTTAGCTACCCTCAGTCATATTCTCAAGGAGGTGGCTCACCACCCTCTTCCCAAAAGCAGTTCGGGAAATGGTAATAAATGCCAGCAATGCCCATGAGCTGCAAATGAATAAAAGAACTCCTTTTACCTCACACGTTCCATTTTCTGTCATCATGGCCACACCTCAGATATGCTGGATGCCAACTTTGTGGGCATCCAATGTAATGGGCATCCAGTGTTGTTAGGCTGCAGAAAAAGAGGATGTGCCGGTAGAGAGGCCCTTATCTGGTAGCTGTGCCTTTTTAACTTTGTCATCTCTGACTCCCTCTGCCTGCACTACTCCTATTGCAGGATTGCGATGTCTTCCTCCATGTTTCTGCTAGGTGGTGGTGGAGGGGGTGGGGTGCGGTTGTGGGTAGGGTCCGAGGCCCCTACCGCTGTCTCCTCGAGACAGGTTGTAAAAAGATTTAAAACAGCCTTTTGTGTCAGGACAGCCTGTACTTTCTGTGGTCTCAGTAAGAAGCCTGTAATGAATATGGTGCACCAGGCAATTAGAGTCCATTTGAGGCTTTTAGAGTGGTGACTGCATGAAATGCATTCCTGGTTTCTGGGCATTGATGCTAAGCAGTTCATCCATTTTAACACAGAGATCACTGTAAGTGTCTATGTATTTTGTACAAGATGTTGTTGAATTCTCTTTCCTTGCCTGTAAGATCATGAAATTCCTTAGACATTTTTGTCACTTAGTTATCATAAGTGCTGTCACACTTTCACCACTCATCTTCTAAAAGCCCTTTGGGGCTCTCATTCTCTCTTTCTCTCTCTCTAATGCAAACAAATTTCTGGCTTCTGCCTTGCTTCAGTTCTGGTGCCCTACCTTCCCACCACCGAGATTTTGGGTTCAAATCTCACTCCAGGAATTTGAGCACATAATCCAGGCAGACACCCCAGTACTAAGAGAACATTGTGCTGTCGGATGTGTCATTTTTCAGATGAGAGGTCAAACCGAGGCCCTTTCCAATGTGGATGCAAAAGATCTCACAGCACCATTTTGAAGAAAACCAAGGGTGTTCTCCCTGGTGCCAGTATTTATACCTCAACCAACATCACAGATTATCTGGTCACTGGCTCATTGTTACATGTGAAACTTTGCTGTGCTCAGGTTGGCCATTGTGATTCCTAAATTACATCAGCGACTACGTTTCATTGGCTGTGAAGTTTTCGGATGTCCTGAGTTTGTGAAAGTCGCTATATAAATGAAAGCCTTTCTCTCCTTCTTCCTGTCTTACTTCAAGGAGAAGGACTTCCATTGCTCCTTTGCTGAACTGGGTAAGACTCTCATCCCTTATGTAAGCCTTACAGACCCTCCCATGATAAGTAAATGGGAATCATACTGATGGAACTATTTTTGATGGCAGGTCCTCTTTGAGCTGTTGCAGGCTTTTAAATCCCCCTACCTCCTAAATGGCAACATCCTATTCAGAGTTGATACTCCCACTCGGAGTTGGCCAGCAATGCTAAGATGAGACCCACCGTGGGATAATTCAATGGGGCCCGCCCAACTCTCATGCAGCCAGGAATTTCATGCTGCCATTTTTGCCAGGAGGATTTTTTTTTGCCTGAGGGGATATTCTCTCTGATTAACTCTGATCCAAGCAGCCCATCGTTTGAAGAGATGAGCATAAAGGACAGTTCCCCATATTATGGCAAGTTATTTCACTCCCGTCCAAGTTGCCATCTGACTTCTAACATCACAAGTGTTACAGTGGGGATGAGATATTTAAAAGACAAATGAAACTTCCTTGAGTTGGTATCATAACGTGTCTTAAAAGGGCAATATCTTAAGGAAAAAGTGGGCTTTTAGTTTGTGACTTTCTTCCCAAGCTTCCTCCCCTCTCTGTATGAGGCCCACACATTAGACACGTCCAGAGCGCCAAGTCTATCTTCATCAAGCCATCAAGTAAATCCCAGTTCTGACAAAATGTCCACAGTGGTACTATTAACCCATCATGCGCTGCCTAAAAGGGCGGTGAACGCAAATTCACTAGTAGCTTCTGAGAGTGAATCGGATAAATATTTGGAAAGGAAAGATGTGCAGGGCTATCACAGGAGAGCTGGGGGGAGTGGGACCAATTAAACAGACCTTTCAAAGAGCTGGTGCAGGCATGATGGGTTGAATGGCCTCCCTCTATTACTGTGCTATTCTATGATCTACCATTATACAAGTGCTGAGGGACGCTTTCTGTGTTGATTTCAGATTTCCAACATTTGTATTTTCTCTTTCTTTAAAAAAAAAAAGTTGCCCTGGTAGAAAAGAGCATGAATTAAAACCGGTGGAAGGGAAGTTTAAAACAGATGTTAGACAGGAGGAGCAGTCAGCCTTGGGAATGATCTTCCTGGTAGAGCTGTAGGGGCACTGGCTTAATGGGAGGATGCCAGATCTATTATTCTGGATGGATGAGACAGCTTGCACCAAATGGTCTCACTCATCTGTATTGATCTCGTGACCCTTGTGACCCAACCTCTAGATGCATGAGGATATCAGAGACTTGGATTTTCTAGGCCTCTTAAGTTGCTGTTAAGTTCCCAGTTAATACTGCTTCCTCCCTCTCCACACTGGCCTCAATTAGACGCAAAGACACCAGAAAGAGCAAAGAGGAAGGAGCAGTGCACAAAGGCTGCAGGTCTCCAATTGAGTGTCTCCCCAACAACAATAACTTGCCTTTAAATAGCAACTTTAATGTAGCAAAACGTCCCCAAGGCAATTCACAGGAGCGTTACCAAACAAAATTTGACACTGAGCCACGCAGAGGGACAGGTTAGGACAGATGACCAAAAGCTTGGTTAAAGAGGTGGGGTTTTAAGGAGCATCTTAAATGAGGAGAGAGAGGCAGAGATGTTTAGGGAGCCAATCCCAGAGCTTAGGGCCCGTGCAGCTGAAAGCATGGTTGCCATTTGTTGGAGCGATGATAATGGGAGATGCTCAAGAACTGAAGGAGTGCGGATGTCTTGGAGGGATGACTAGGCCCAAGGTATGTCATATATTAAAAAGATTCAAGAGGTAAATATGGAGAAACTATTTCCTCTGCTGACGGTCATGGGAATATGGAAGTCTTTCCCTCAAAAGGCTGCAGATGCTGGGGGACAACTGGAGCTTTCAAGACTGAGGTTGATGAATTTTTGTTTGTTAAGGATACCAAGAAATATGGTTTAAAAGTGGATAAATAGAATTGGGGCACAGATCAACCATGATCTAATTGTATGGCAGAACAGACTTGAGCCACTGTTTCTATGTGGCTATTACACCATTGAACTTTTATTCCTTCCTTTATCAACTTCACCAAAACTAGGTTAACACTGAAAATTCCTCTCTGGGAATACTGGTTTTTATTGATGGTCAAACAAGAAGCATATTTTTGAAATGGCGGGTAACTTTAGTTTGCTGTGGGCCAGTTGATTTTGCAGAGCCTGCTATCTATCAGGGATTGATGGTTATTTTATGGCAAGTGACTCTTTGTGGATCAAACAAAAGAGGAAGAGTTATCCAAACTTCTCTCTGCGGGATCTGTAAAACTGTCTGCCTCGGATCTATATAACAACATACAAACATAGAAAAAAGGAGTGGGTTTTTCAGCTTTTCAATATGATCATAGCTGATCCTCTATCTCAACACCGCATTCCCGCTCTCTCCCCATACCCCTTGATGTCTTTAGAGTCTAGAAATCTATCTATTTCCTTCTTAAATATATTCAGTGACTTGGGCCTCCGCAGCCAATGTCTAAATTTCAAAATTAATAAATTGATGAGCTCCCTGGGCCTGATCAGGTACTTACAACACAAGTATACAACACAGGAGGCCATTGGGCCCACATTGTCTGTGCTGTCTCTTTGAAAGGGTTATCTAATTAGTCCCTGCTCTTTCCCCTTAGACCTGAAATTAATGTGGTTGAGGTACTTTCAGAATAGATGATAAACTGAGGCTTCCATCTGCCTTCTTAGGTGGATGTAACAGGGCAATTCTTTCTGGTGTCCTAGCCAATCATTAACTTTCAACCAACGTCACCAAAAAGCAGATGATCTAGTCATGTGTTACATTGATGTTTGTATGGGTGCAAATAAGCTGCTGCATTTCCTACATTACAACAGTGACAACACTCCAAAAATATTTCTTTGGCTGTACATTGCATTGGGATGTCCTGAGGCTGTGAAAGAAGTTCTGAAACAATAACAACTTGCATTTATACAACACCTGTAACATATGGGGAGAATTTTAGATTTCGGGGTTGGAATCCTGACATCAGGCTCACACAGGGGACTTGACCCCACACTGCGTGTTTCCTAGAGTGTCCAATTATTGGCCAGGCGGCAAACTCACCACCCAATTAAGATGGTGTGTGAGGTCTCGAAGCTGAAGGGACGGCAGGAGGCTCTCCAGCCCTAAAGAAGTTGCAGCCTGCCATTGCAGGTAAGTGAGAGAGAGGGAAGTTCCACCTTCAGGCCTGTAGCTGCAACTTTGGCCTTGTAGGAAGTGAGAACTTCAAAGCCTGCCTGGAGCACTGGCCCTCGGCTCTGTCTCTTAAAATGGACCTTAATACACCATAAACTTACCCTAACTGGCAACCCACTGCTTGTGTGTGGGTGGCACTTACGCCCCTGATCCCACCTCTGGGAAAATGGCCCAGGGTTGAGATGTTGCTGGCAAACCCACATGCCAGTCTGTGGTATGAAATTACACATCCGCCTCACCCTCACATGGTGGCAAAAATTCTGCCCATGGCAATAAAATGTCCCAAGATGTTTTGTAGCCAAGGTTACCAAACAAAATATGGCAGCAGACCACATGAGATTTTGGGACCAAAAGTTTGGTCAAAGAGGTAGATTTTAAGTAGTGTATTAAAGGAGGAGAGAGATAGAGAGGTTCAGGGAAGGAATTCTAGAGCTTCGGGTTTAGGCAGCTAGTAACATGACTGCCAATGATGGAGCACAGAGGTAAGTTAAATTCAACATAAGTTCCATAGGACTTAAGAGCAGGAGTAGGCCATTCAGCCCTTTGGGCCTGCTCTTCCATTCAATGAGATCATGGCTGATCTAGTTGTGGTTTCAACTCGATTTTCCTGTCTGTCCCCCATAACCCTTGACTCCCTTGTCTATCAAAAGCCTGT
The DNA here is from genome assembly GCF_017639515.1 of Carcharodon carcharias. Taxonomy (NCBI): domain Eukaryota; kingdom Metazoa; phylum Chordata; class Chondrichthyes; order Lamniformes; family Lamnidae; genus Carcharodon; species Carcharodon carcharias. The sequence continues at coordinate 15,807,336 of NC_054468.1, read as the reverse complement.
CAAACTCAAGCCTTGAATAATTTCAATGACCCAGCCTCCACTGCTTTCTGGGGAAGAGAATTCTACAGTCTAACTATCCTCTGAGAGGAAAAATATTCTCCTCATCTCCACCTTAACTGGTAAGACCTTTCATTCTTAAATGGTGTCCCCTGGTTCTAGTCTCTCCCAAAAGTGGAAACATCCTCCAGGTATCCATCCTCCCCACAGGATCACCTCTCGTTCTTCTAAGCTGTAATAGATATAGGCCCAACTCGTTCCACCTTTCCTCATAAGAAAAGCCCCTTCAGCCCAGAAACGAGTCTAGTGAACAACATGAGTCAACCTAGGAATCAGTATTCCATATATTGCATATGGACATACAAAGATACAAATTAGGAGAAGGATAGGCCACTTAGCCCCCTCCAGCCTGCTCTGCCATTCAATAAGGTCATGGCCGATCTGACTGTAACCTCCCGCCTGCCTCCGATAACATTTCACCCCCTTGTGTACCAATCACAGAATTGTTACAGGGCAGAAGCAGACCACTCGGCCCATCCTGTCTGCACCGGCTCTCCAAGTGAGCACCATGACTTAGAGCCACCCTCTCGCTTTCCCCCCCCACCCCCCCCCACCCCGTGCCCTTGCGCATTGTTTCTATTCAAATGATCAATCTAACGCCCCCTTGAATGCTTCGGTTGAACCTGCCTCCACCCCACTTCCGGGCAGAGCAGTCCAGACTGGACCCACTGAGAAGAAAGTGACAGGAAAATCATAGCTGATAAAGCCAGCGCAAGTTAGGGTAAAGAAACCGAGATCTCGGAACTCCTCCAATTCTGGACTCTTGCGCTCTCTCTCTCTCTCTCTCTCTCTATCCACCCCCCCACCCCAAATGTAATCGCTTCACCGCTGGCCGTGCCTTCAGCTGCCTGGGCCCCAAACTCCGGGATTCCCTCCCTGGACTCACTGGCTGTGAGAAAAGGTTTTTTTTTTCTCACATCACACGGTCTACCTACCTCTGCCTTAAAAATATCGAAACACTCTGTCTCCGCTGCTGTCTGAGGAAGAGAGTGCAAAAGACTCGGGGGGGGGGGGGGTGGAAAAAGGCTCTCCTCATTTCTGTCTTAAATGCCCCTTATTTTTAAACAGGGACCCCCTAGTTCTAGAACAGAATTACCTGGAAAAACTCAGCAGGTCTGGCAGCATCGGCGGAGAAGAAAAGAGTTGACGTTTCGAGTCCTCATGACCCTTCGACAGAACTGATTTGTTTCTATTTAAATGATCAATCTAACGCCCCCTTGAATGCCTCGGTTGAACCTGGTTCCACCCCACTTCCGGGCAGAGCAGTCCAGACTGGACCCACTGAGAAGAAAGTGACAGGAAAATCATAGCTGATAAAGCCAGCTCAAGTTAGGGTAAAGAAACCGAGGTCTCGGAACTCCTCCAATTCTGGACTCTTGCGCTCTCTCTCTCTCTCTCTCCCCCACCCCCTGACCACCACCCACCCCAAAAGTAATTGCTTCACCGCTGGCACTATCAGTTCTGTGGAAGGGTCATGAGGACTCGAAGCATCAACTCTTTTCTTCTCCGCCGATGCTGCCAGACCTGCTGAGTTTTCCCAGGTAATTCTGTTTTTGTTTTGGATTTCCAGCATCTGCAGTTCTTTTTTGTTTTTACCCCCCCCCCACGCCCCCTAGTTCTAGGTTGTAAGTCCCCCACCCCACCCCCATGACCCTTCAGGGTGGGTGTGTCAACTGCAGGAATAATTTCTCCCCCTCTCTTTCTTTCTTTCTCTCTCTCTCTCTTTCTTTCTCTGTCTGTCTGTCTGTCTGTCTGGAACGATGATGATGGGACCCAAACAAAAAAGGGTTTGCCACTGTCCCTTTTAAGAGCTTAGCTCCGCCCAGGCGCTGCAGCTCGGTGCTGTTGCCGACGCGCGTTCACGCCCTGCGAAAGCCTGCCTTGTGTGTATGTCAATGGGAAGGAAGAGCGTGGGAGAGAGAGATTGTTCTGCTTCAGTCTCGTACGGCCAGGGAAGAGAAGAGAAGGGAAGGGAAGGGGAAAGAAGGGAAGGGGGGGGGTGGTGGTGGTGGTGGTGGTGAGGGGGGGAAGACGAGGAGAGACTCAGCAAGGCAGAAGAGGAGAGACTCAGCAAGGCAGAAGCAGAGGCAGCTGCAGTGGCGAAATAAATGCTGGGAGCTCAACAAACCCTTTTCGACACTGGAAGGGGAGACTGCAGCAAGGGAGCTCGGCATCGGATTTAAAATTAAAGGGAGACAGTGGTTGTGGTGGGGGGGGGGGGGGTGTGGTGAGGGGTGGGGTGGGGGGGGGCAGTTAAGAGAGAGGGAAAGAGGGGCAGCCAAAAACAAACAAACAAACAAAAACAGAGGGGGGAGCAAAGATATTCGGTGCTGCATTTGTCCTTGTCGGTTTCACTCTTGGCGATTTCAGACCAATTTTTTCTGCTGCCCCCTATTGAGGGGGGGGGCTTTCACACGTTTATTAACGACCCGCTCACCTTCCAAGGAAGAGGGGGGAGAGAGAGAGAGAGAGAGAGGGGGAGAGAAAGAGAGAAAGTTGGTGGGGAGGGGAGGGAGGGAGGGGGGGTGTTTCTTTTTTTTTTGTTTGTTTTGCCAGCAAAGACCATGAGGGAATATAAAGTGGTCGTTTTGGGGAGCGGCGGAGTCGGCAAATCCGCCCTGACCGTGCAGTTCGTAACCGGGTCCTTCATCGAGAAGTACGACCCCACGATCGAGGACTTCTACCGCAAGGAGATCGAGGTGGACTCTTCGCCCTCGGTGCTGGAGATTTTGGACACGGCCGGCACGGAGCAGTTCGCCTCCATGCGAGACCTGTACATCAAGAACGGCCAGGGCTTCATCCTGGTCTACAGCCTGGTCAACCAGCAATCCTTCCAGGACATCCGGCCCATGCGGGACCAGATCATTCGGGTGAAGAGGTACGAGAGGGTCCCGATGCTGCTGGTGGGCAACAAGGTGGACCTGGAGGGAGAGCGGGAGGTGACTTACGGCGAGGGGAAAGCCCTGGCCGACGAGTGGAACTGCCCCTTCATGGAGACCTCGGCCAAAAATAAAACCTCGGTGGACGAACTGTTCGCAGAGATCGTCAGGCAAATGAACTATGTGGCCCAGCCCAGTGGGGACGATCAGTGTTGTGCCTCCTGTGTGCTGCTGTGATAAATGTCTATATAAATATATATTACACATCATGAAAGGTGAGACTTTTTTTTAAAAAAAAAACACACAAAAAAAGAAAATGCATGGGGTGTGCTTTCCGCTAACTTTGTTTAAAATGAGGGTGAGGGTGAGGGAGGGAGGGAGGGAGGGGGTTGTGGATGGGTGGGTGGAGGTGGGAAGCCGTTTTATGTAATTAATGGGACAGAAAGTCAAGAAGAGATGAGGCGCTCATGTGATGGGAGTGTGGGGGATGGGGAGACAGATTTAAACCCCCTTCCCAGCTGTGATGCTACTGTTAGGCAGGCAAGTTACAACCAGCAGGCTTTCTCTCTCTCGCTCTCTCTCTAGAACACCAGTAAAGACAGCCACAGAGAGCCACCTCACTTAAAATGGTGGGGCTGATAAGACT